>NC_091434.1:149435553-149478053 GCF_964237555.1 Oryctolagus cuniculus
ATGTAATATGCTGACATGTTCATTATATTTGGTTATATTGGCACTGTGTGCCCATCCTTATGTCATACATATTTTCATAACTGAGACCTAGCTCCCAGCTGCTAAACCATTTTAATCTCAGTAGCTGTGAACAGGGTACTGCCTTCTTCAATTGTATATATCAGTGAGTCCTCCACCACTACCTTTTTAAGCGTATAATAAACACTAATAATCATAAATACACTTAAATATAAATAAATTTGCTTACAATACAACTACTTTTGTGGTCAGAAGTTAATGCTAGCATATTTCATGATGCACAGTGTATTAGTATATAGAAGGTAGAGAGTTAACAGCAGTCTTAAGAAAAAGTGCGAGCTGTAGTAAATAAATGATCAAAAGGGGAAATTTCTGAGCTCATACAAATTTTGATTGGAATTGAGGTATGGAGGTCTGAAATAAATTTCATATTTAGTAAGAAGATTAAACACAATTAAATATACAACCCATGGCTTCAGTTGGTTTGTTTAGAATCTACTACTTAAAATTCTCAGCATTAGCATGCTTTTCTAAATGAAAACATGTAGGTTTAAAGGTGAAATAGGTGAAATATTTTCAGACAGATGGAGAAAGATATCTTTCAGAAAAATTATCAAGATATATAATAATTGCTTCAATAAATAAAGAAGTCGCTGTTTAAAAAAACAAAAAAAAAGAATTTGCATTGTGATTAAAGCAGTAAAAGATCTCTGATGTGATTTTATATGATGATTACTCTTTCTCACTCAACTTTTACTTTTACCTATACTCTATTTGATACTTATAGTAACCATAAGTATTCACATGACATCTTGGTAGGATTTTAAATCTGTCCAATGTCCTAATGAAATAAAAACTTTTAAGAGATTTAAAACAAACTACATATAAATTATACAAATTCTAAACTTGGAAAAGTGCCCACTTAATTCAATGATTAGCAGCATAACTGCAGCATAAGTTTGAAAAGTTAGGCTAAACTCCATACCTAATTGAAAAGTCACCATTAGATTAATTATTATTTGAGATCACTTACCATAATATGGAAGTCAAATAGGTGACTAGCTGGTAGAGACATAGAGTTGTATTATAAACCCCGTATTGGGACACTCATCTGACAAGCAGACAAAGAGTTTTCAATCAGTATACAATCTGAGGACTCAATCAATATTGTTCAGAGAGAATTCAGTCATTGTACAGAGTCATTCTCAATTTTAATCATACAATTACTGGGACATACTATCTGAAATATTTGCAGTTTTGAGACATAATAGTTTTTGTTGGCATTATACCCAAGTATCAAAATCATGACTCTCCTTATAATTGAAATTTTATTTACTTCATTTTGAAATAGTGGCATTAAAAAGAGCTGTAGAAGTTTCCAGGAGAGGGAAAATCCCAACTGGAGAACTCAAAGACCTTGAGAATCCTCTGAGAAGCCTAATCCTCCAGAATTGTTGATGTGGCTCTACACTGCACAGCCTCACCTTAGCCTGGGTCTCTGGTGTACCATGAATCAAGTTTCCTGCTTTTTTCTCTCCCCTACTTACTCCCCTTCACAAAATGCAATCACTTTTCTTAATTTTTGAGCAAGAACTTAGGTAGAGGATTCCCTATTTCACTTTCAGGTTGATGACCTGTCAATATGGATACATGCCCATAGTTATCCTATTTTTCTTATTTCATAAAGCACTCATTTATATGTGCTATGGCAGATGTATCAACAGATATTTGGTTCTGGTGAAGTATGTTCATTTAGTGAGATTAATATGAAGAAATAATTGTTCAGGTAAATTTCATAGTATTCATGAACGAACCTACTACTTGCAAGGAACTTACTATTCTAGGTCTTCAGAGGATTAAAGGATGAAGGTATGGTACTGCTTTTAAGGGGGTCAAGTAAAATAGAGTGTGCAAAATATATGTGTAAATGGGCATATAAAATGCAAAATCAAATGCTTAAAAGACAACCAGCAGTCTGTGGGAATATTCTATCCTACTTTATGGCTTTAAAAAAAAAAAAGAAAAGAAAAGCAATTACAGTGGAAATGGCACTTGACCTGAACTTTTTTTTGTTGTTTTTA
Source organism: Oryctolagus cuniculus (assembly GCF_964237555.1). Taxonomy (NCBI): domain Eukaryota; kingdom Metazoa; phylum Chordata; class Mammalia; order Lagomorpha; family Leporidae; genus Oryctolagus; species Oryctolagus cuniculus. The sequence continues at coordinate 149,437,653 of NC_091434.1, forward strand.
AAGATTTATTTATTTGAAAGTCTGAGTTATAGAGGAGATCTTCCTTCTGCTGGTTCACTCCCCATATGCTGCAACAGCTGCGGCTGGGTCAGGCAGAAGCCATGGGTTTTAACTGGGTCTCCTACATGGGTGTCAGGGGCCCAAGTACTTAGGCAATATTCTACTGCTTTCCAGGCCATTAGCAGAGAGCAGGATCGGAAGAGGGAGCAGCGGGGACTCGAAATAGTGTACATTTGAAATGCTGGCATCGCAGGTGGCAGCTTTATCCATTATACCACAATGCTGGCCCCTTGACTTGAACTTTTAATATTGTATACACACCTAATAGTTTTATCTATGTACATATTCAAACATATATTAGCACACACATTCTCAGCATGAACTTAAGTGTGCACGTGTATCTTTATAGATGTCTGTGTATGTGTGTATGTGAATGTGTAGTCATAGTGGGATTAGCAGGTACTGCTCTTAAGTATAATCAGCCATCCATCCATATTTGTGCATTATTCTACATCCAGGAATTCAGCCAACCATGGATTTAAAATGTAGCTAAATCCAACTGATGGGTTGCATCTGTACTGATCATATGTGGACATTTTCTTGTCATCATTTCCAAATGATACAGCGTAACACCTATTTACATAGCATTTACAGTGTATTAAGAATTATAAATAATTTAGTGACAAAGTATATTGAAGGATATGCTTATGTTATATGCAATTCCTGTATCATTTAATGTAAGGAACATGAGTGTCTACAGATTTTGGTATCTGTGGAGGGTCTTGCAACCAAGGAATAGGCACAACTGTACTTTCTTTTTTATGAAATGGAGAAGTAGATGGATTAGAAAGTATCTTCTCCCTTAATGCTTTTTAGGATACTATTTTTGACTTAGATACTGAGTTCAGCAAGGGAAAAAGTTTGTAATCATTATTAAATAGTATTATTTAGTAGTGTTATTGAGTTTAGTAATGTGTAATTCTTACAGTGACACGTGCTAAAGTGAAATAATTACATATTTCAGAAGAACTTGTTGTTAAGGGACATACATATTTTTGCCATGAAAGCTCCTAAATCCAGGATTTTGGAAGCTGTTCTAATATGGTATTCAGTTAGTAACTTGCTTAGTTTGGGTAAATGTGGATGAGTAAGAACTGTGTAAAGGGAGACATCACAGGCCGGCGCCGCGGCTCACTAGGCTAATCCTCTGCCTGCAGCGCCGGCACACTGGGATCTAGTCCCAGTTGGGGCGCCGGATTCTATCCCGGTTGCTCCTCTTCCAGGCCAGCTCTCTGCTGTGGCCTGGAGTGCAGTGGAGGATGGCCCAAGTCCTTGGGCCCTGCACCCGCATGAGAGATCAGGAGGAAGCACCTGGCTCCTGGCTTGGGATCAGCGCGGTGTGCCAGCCGCAGCGGCCATTGGGGCTTGAACCAATGGAAAAGGAAGACCTTTCTGTCTGTCTCTCTCTTTCACTGTCTACTCCGCCTGTAAAAAAAAAAAAAAAAAAGATTTAAAAAGAAAAAAAAGGGAGACATCACAGATCATATAATTGTTCCTTTGTGATCTTGAAATGATTAAATCATAATAATCATCTGGATTATTAGCCCTGTAAGTAGGTCTTTTAGATTCTTCAAGTTCTCTCTATCTAAACTTCTTTAAGAATTATTTTTAATTAATGCTGTTATTAATTATATATTATGTTGAAACAAAATGCTGCAAACAGCACTTAAGACAACACATTTATTATCTCATAGTTACTTTGGGTCAAAAATCTGGGTATGTCTTAGATACATACTCAACTAGCAGGTCACTCACAAGGTTTAATCAAAGTATCAGCAGCCAGGGCTGAAGTGTCATTTGAATGCTTAACTGGGAAAGGACTCTTGTTTGCTTTTTAAAATATTTATTTTGTTTATATGAGAGGCAGAGTTACACACAGAGGGAGAGACAGAGAGAGATCTTCGATCTTCAGGTTCACTCCCCAAATGGCTGTAAAAGCTGGGACTGGGCCAGGCTGAAGCCAGGAGCCTGGAGCTTGGAGCTTCCTCTGGGTCTCCCACTTAGGTGTGGGGGCCCAAGTACTGGCCATCTTTTGCTGCTTTCACAGGCACATTAGCAGGGAGCTGGATCAGAAATGGAGCACCCGAGTCTTGAACCAGTGTCCGTATCAGATGCCAGTGTCTTAGGCAGAGGCTTAGCCTGCTATGCCACAGTCCTGGCCCCTAAAATATCTTATTAATAATATAAACATAGTAATAATACAAAATTTCCAGCTGGTTTTGGCAATGAAAATTGACAGTCCCATGCATGGCACAGTTATTTACAAGCATTGGAATATTAGGGACAGTCCACTGAGTAATTGTTAAATTGATTTGAATGATGATCTCAGGGCTGGATGTGGTGAACTCTCTTGCATTTTTTCTCCCTCCTTAATACTATTTAAAGTTGAAGAGCATTCTTACAGTCATTTCTGTGTTGCCATTGAATGAGGTAAAAGTCTTTGGTTTTTAGTATGTAAATAAACCTAAGAGATTTTCTTCGATCCCTAATTGATGCACTTCTCCGAACTTAGATAGCATAATCATCTGCGGTTGACAGGGTGCAACATTACCTCAAAGGATGAATGAAAAATAGTGGATAAATCAAGTGCAGGTCATCATTTCTTTTCTTAATAGACTCTTTTCAAACTTCTTTCTCTCCTCAGAATGACTCACCTCTTGTTTATGATGCAGATTATTAGAATTGGCCTTTCTTATGTTTCAGTGTAAATATTCTACTACTAAATTTGTTTTCCTACTTTATTTTATGTTTAGTTCTGAAAAAGCTTATTTTTTCCTTCAAGTGACTTCCTTGTCTGGGATTAAGACACTCCCCAAATTGCATTTTTTAAAAATTTCATGGTTAAATATATTTAGCCTCTTATCTGTATGGTTCTGAACATGTCCATTTTAGTGTTATTTGACCTAGATGGAAAAAGCCCCAGAGACTCGAGGTCCATGACTATGTAAATCTTTTTGTGAAGAATTTCATACAAGTAGGCATTTAATAAATGCTTACTGATGATGAAAACTCTGTTAAAAGACCTCTGGGGAAATTCAGAATTTTAAAACAACCAAATCTAGCATCATAATATTTTAAAGACTGCAGTATTCTGCAATGGCTCTTCTTCATTGCAAGTTGAGCCTTTACATCCTTTTTATACTGTTTATTTCTTATTATGATGTCTAAAGCATTCTCTTGCTTCTTTTGTCTGAAATACCTTGCATCTCTGGTTGCATGAACCTTTCATTTCTGACTTAGTTATGCTGGTGATATCACATCTTCTGCTCCATTTGTCCATGATGTTCAAGAATGTGAAGAGGAAAAGGAATACACAGTGTGTTAGATTTTAGAGCAAGAAGATAGCTTAGGGATAACACATTACAGAACACTTACATTACAGATAACACTTACAGAAATAAGTGATTTGTCCAAATTTACATGTATATTTAGTGTAAAACTACAGAAACTAAAATTTAAGAATTTTAGCTGCAATTCTTTTTTTAAAAAGAATTATTTATTTATTTGAAAGGCAGAGATACATATAAAGAAGGGGAGAGAGAGAGAGAGAGAGCATGAGAGAGGGAGAGAAACAGACAGACAGACAGACAGACTTTCTATTCTCTGGTTCACTCCCCAAATGGCCACAATGGCCAGGACTGGACCAGATCAAAGCCAGGAGCCTGGAGTTTCCTCCAGGTCTCCCACATGGGTGCAGGGGCCCAAGCACTTGGGCCATCCTCTGTTGCCTTCCCAGATGCATTTGCAGGGAACTAGATTGGAAGTGGATCAGCCAGTACTTGAACTGGTGCCCATATGGGATGCCAGCACCTCAGGTGGAGGCTTAACCTTCTATGCTACAGCACTGCACTTAACTGCAAATCTTTTTTTTTTTTTTTTTTTTTAAGATTTATTTATTTGAAAGTCAGAATTACACACAGAGAGAAGGAGAGGCAGAGAGAGAGAGTCCTCCATTCACTTGTTCACTCCCCAATTGGCCGCAACGGCCAGAGCTGCTCCGATCCGGAGCCAGGAGCCTGGAGTTTCCTCCAGGTCTCCCACATGGGTGCAGGGGCCCAAGGACTTGGGCCATCTTCTACTGCTTTCCCAGGCCATAGCAGAGAGCTGGATGGGAAGTGGAACAGCCGTGACTTGAACTGGCGCCCATATGGGATGCTGGAACTGCAGGCGGCAGCTTTACCTCTAGACCACAGCACTGGCCCCTTAACTGTACCATTTGTGAACTACATTAATAGCCTCACCCTTGCATGTGTGGCTTCCAGTTTATTAAAACCTAGAGGAGGATAAAATTCATATCAGCTTGTTTACGCATCTTTTCTATAATCACATACTTTAGTTATTTGATAGTACAGTGATATTGCAAATACTCAGTCTGTTAGCACAACCTTGAGTCAGTGCCATATGGTAGGTCTTATTTTGACTAGTTTATAATTTGTACAAAAATATGTGATTTTATAAAATTGTAAGATAGTAATAGTATTTTTACCACTCACTGTAGTTTTGTACAAATTTCAAATACATATCCTTTAATTTGAAGATGTGTACTTCTATATCATGTTGCTTTACTTCTGTGAAAAGTTGGAATTTATGCCAATCTGTTCTTCTTTGATTACTGCTAGGCCTACAGTATAGGCTGAAATTTATAATTTAGCCCTAACTGTGTTTTTCTTTGTGTTCTTCTATAATTGCTTTACATACCCTCATTTTTTTGTCATTAGCTAGAATTTAAGCTTTGCCAAGACAGGAACTATCATATTCTTCTCTTGTATTCTACCTAGTAATTAGCTTATCCCTAGGCACATAGTAGACATTTGATGAAAACATTTTACAATTATTTTTTAGTTTTGAACTATATTTCCAGATGTCATTAAAATGTAATAAAAGAAAACTTTAAATACGTTTCTTGAGGAAGAAAGAGACACCTTGTTCAAACTTCAAAAATAAAATCTCTCTAGAATACATCAGAATGTTATGCTGTTAAAATTAAGTTTGTTAAAATTAAGTTTGCAATTCATTATACTTCATGAGAATGTTACTTTGTACAGAGACCTATGATATTTATTTTTCCTCAGTATTTCTGTGTATTTCATTTAATCATTAAGGAAATAATTAAGAAGAAGAAAATTTCCAGGCAAGCTGTTCCTAGTAGTTTACTACTATAAAATGAAACAAATTTAATTTAAATGTTAATAATTGTATAATATTGATATGAAAGTGTAACAGAACATTTAAATTTCTACCCCCTTGAATTTTTATTTTAATATATTTTGTGGCCTTGGTTTTTTGTGATGTGGATATTTTATAAATCATATACTATGGGAATAAGAATACAAACATTTTTATAAAGCATGTACTACAAAAAGAAAGCAAAGACATCAGAATAGTGTTTTAGAAAATTGGGAACTTATTTTTTCTCTAGAGAAAAACTTGAAATTGCTACTGAATTTTACTTTAATTTTAGAAAAGGGAATGTTGGTATTGTTATGCCAGATCATTATAAGCTTTATTTCTACTGCATTTTATCATAATGCACATTGAGTATAAATAAACTCTGCTGTGCTAAACCTAATAGCAATTAAACTGGAAGTGTTTGTGCTTCATCACTGTGAACTTCGCAGAAGTGTTTCCATGACAACCTCCATGCTAGTTAAGACAACCAGAGGTGATCAGCAGTTTGCGTATTTTTTCTCTTGTAAGAATGGAATTTGTGTTGACAGTTACGGCCTTTAATGGCACTTTTGTTCCGTGTGAAAGTATTTGTTTAGCAGATCATATGCTGTTAACTGTCAGGCTGAGGTAGAGTGATTACTTTTGATAAAAGACTGTTAGAATTTTCAGTCTGTGAAGCTGTTACAATCGTACCCTAATTATCCTCATCAGAATGGAAGAGTCCATTTGCTTCACTGTCCTACACATTATATTTTATTAAGACCAATATTTTATTAAGACTGAGTAAAGTTGGAGGGGTTCTCAATTTTTGGTTGGCCATCTGAAAATAGAAGTTACTTTTAACTTCATACACACACACACACACACACACAGGGAAAACAACACCTAAGTGACCTCTTTGCAAAAGGCTGTTGGGACAGTGTTAGTCGTTATTGCTACCTCACTCACCTCCCTAGAACACTGGGACTACTTTAGCAGTTTTCTGCTACAGAAGCTATGCAACAACAGAAAGGATAGCTTGGCAGTTTCAAAGGATGGCCAGGATTCCATTGCTCATCTTAACAACAGGGGACTTGTCCTGTTACTCTCAGAGGCACACTAAAAACTTGTCTACGTTGAGTTTTTCCAAATAAACAATAGTGCACATGTTCTTGAAGACAGGGATGAGTGTGAACATTCTTTCTCCAGAACTGTGTGCCTTGTACAGGAGAGGACAGACATCATTCACACAGGAAGTTGTGCTTGCCCTCTTCTGTGACTGTATGTTCACAGTCACATAGAGGTTTTGCTCAACATCTATAGCACTGTGACTGTGTGCAAAGTATGTATTACATATTTTTATGTTAGGCATATGTGGCAAATAAAACTATTTTTTTAAGATTTTATTTGAGAGTCAGAGTTACAAAGAAGTAGAAGCAGAGAGAAAGAGAAAGAGATCTTCCATCTGCTGGTTCACTTCCCAAATGGCCACAAGGCCAGAGCTGTGCCATTTGGAAGCCAGGAGCCAGGAGCTTCTTCCAGGCCTCCCAAGTGGGTACAGGGGCCCAAGCAATTGAGCCATCTTCTACTGCTTTCTCAGGCCATAGCAGATCAGAAGTGGAGCAGCCAGGTCTTAAACTGGTGCCCATATGGGATGCCAGCACTGCAGGTGGTGGCTTTACCCCTAATGCCACAGTGCTGGCCCCTAAACTAGTTGTTTTCTAGACCAAAGATTAACAGTGTTTTGGAGAGTGTCATTATATAGCAGTTTTTCTGTATTGTGTTTCTTCTCAGATAAAGAAAAAAAATTTCCATTCAGTGTTGTTAAATGAATATTGAAATATAACTCGACATGACCAAAAATTATCCTAACTTTTCCTGAAGTGACCAAAGCATATTAAAATAATAAGGTTGAAATTTCTATAAACTAGTAATATTTCATCTTATTTTCAAGCAGTGTAATGCAGACTTCTTTTCCTACACTGCTTGCATTCACATCATCATTTACTCAACTATATAAGCAATAAGCCTACAAAAGTTTTTTCTACTTATTTATTTTTGAAGAGAGAGATACAGACAGTGATAGAGAACACACCTATTGCTGATTCACTTCCTAAATACTCACAGTGGCCAAGACTGGGCTGATGCCAAAGCTTGGAGAGCCAGGAACTCAGTCCAGGTCTCCCTTGTATGTGGCAGGAAACCAATTACTTGTACTGTTACCACTGCCTCTACTGGTGCACATTAGTAATAAACTGTAGTCAGAAATCAAAACCAGGAATTGAACCCAGGTATCCCAATATGAGATAGGGGCAGTTTAACTACCAGGATAAACAACTGCTTCCTTGCATAAGCCAGAAACTGGTTGATGTCTGGGAACCTTTGTTCACTTGTTCCAACAATTCATTAACTTGTTTCTTCTTATATAGTATCGCCACTGAGGATATAGCAGGGAACAAGACACACAAAAATACCTTCTTTTTTGTAAATTATATTCTCATGAGGGGAAGCCAACAATAAATCAGTCAATTAAGGAAACAGTATGTGAGATGATGGTAAGTGCCATGTGGGAAAAATATAGAAAAGAGAAATTGTGTGTCTCTGTGTGTGTAATATGCCGTTTGCAATTTTAAATAGAATGATCAAGAAGGTCTCATTGAAAAGATGTCACTTGTACAAAGGTCAAAAAACAGTGAAGGACAAAGCTATGCACATGATCTGAAAGGAAAGCACACTAGGGCAGAGAAAACAGCATCATCTTGTAGTCAAAGGTCCTTGGCAAGCTTTGAGCCACGACAGGCAGGAAAGGTGCATCTGGTGCAGAATAAGTAAGGGCAGAGTAGCAAGAGACTGTATTGAGGATGGAGGAACAGAGAATATAGGGCCTTATGGATTATTCCAGAGCATTGTGGGGTTTAGAATGGATAACATCGTATGATTTACCTTTTAACAAAATCAACATGACTGTTACATTGAAAATAGCCTATATTCATTTTAAATTTAAACTATTCACAAAATAGTTGTATAGACAGGGATGAAACCACTTAGGAATTTATTGCAAGAATCCATCCGAATGAGAGGTGAGAGATAGGGGGGCTGGTGCTGTGGTGTAGCAGGTAAGCCGCTGCCTGCAGTGCCGGTATCCCATATGGGCACCAGTTTTGAGTTCCGGTTGCTCCACTTTCAATCCAGCTCTCTGCTGTGGCCTGAGAAGGCAGTAGAAGATAGACCAAGTCCTTGGGCCCCTGCACCTGCATGGGAGACCCGGAGGAAGCGTCTGGCTCCTGGCTTCTGTCTTCGGATTGGCACAGCTCTGGGCATTGCAGCCAACTGAGTAGTGAACCAGCGAATGGAAGACCTCTCTCTCTCTCTCTCTCTGCCTCTCTGTGAAATTCTGACTTTCAAATAAATAAATAAATAAATAAATAAATAAATAAAATCTTTTTTTTAAAAAAAAAAAGAGGTGAGAGATACTAGCTTGAACAATACTATAGTAGTCATGGGGGTTATAAGATGTGATTAATGTGTGAATCCAGTCTGAAGGCTTAGCCTGTAAGATTCCTTTGAAGATTGAGTGTGGTACTTGAGACAGGAAGAGTTAAGACTGATTCAGGGTTTTTGATCTAAGAACTGACAGAATGCTGTTTTGTGTTTTGAAGATGAGGAAGAGCATAGAGAGAGGAAGAACATCAGGAATTCACTTTTGGACACATTTGGTAGGTCCCTGAGATACCCAGTTGTAGCTGTTAAGTAGGACATTGGATGTAAAAATTTGCAGTTTGGAGCAAAGGTGTGAGCTGAAAAGGAAAATTAGGAAGCTAGATGAGGTCATCAAAAGAGTGCTTTTGGAAAGAAACATTCCAAGTGCTGGAAGTTGTTGAGATACTGAGAAAATATGGAAGAACCAGTAAGGGGGATGGACATACATAGCAAGGGGGTTATTAGGAAAACTTAGGGATGATGCTATGGTATCTCAGAAGGCATATGAAGTATTTGAAGGAGGAATATATGATTTACTGCATCTGGTGCTGCTGATAAGTAAGGGGAAAATGGGATATGAAATTTGGCTAGCGCCGTGGCTCACTAGGTTAATCCTCCGCGTGAGGCGCCAGCACCCTGGGTTCTAGTCCCGGTTGGGGCACCGGATTCTGTCCTGGTTGCCCCTCCAGTCCAGCTCTCTGCTGTGGCCTGGCAGTGCAGTGGAGGATGGCCCAGGTGCTTGGGTCCTGCACCCGCATGGGAGACCAGGAGGAAGCACCTGGCTCCTGGCTTCGGATCGGCGCAGTGTGCCAGCTGCAACACGCTGGCCGTAGCGGCCACTTGAAGAGTGAACCAACGGTGAAAGAAAGACCTTTCTCTCTGTCTCTCTCTCTCTCTCTCTCATTGTCTAACTCTGCCTGGCAAAAAAAAAAAAAATTGTCTTCCAGGGTTAACAACGTTAAGACATGGTGAGCTCCACTTTAGGTCTTTTGGTGGCGGTTCCTTTGGTGCAGTGGTGAAAGTGATGGGAATGGAGTCAAGAGTGAAAGGGTGGATGTGATCATTGTTTTTAATGAATTTTTGTGTTCTTGATTGCATCAGAATTTCTGTGTTATTGAACCTCCTTTAATGCAGCTAGATATTGAATATTTTTCATTGTTATTTTTAGCCAATTTCATAGATATTTCTTCTAGTTAGATTTTCCCTCAGTGTGTTGCAGCACCATTCTGGAAAACGTAACTCCAAAATCATATCTTTTGATGTTGCTTTTTTAGCTTATCATATCATAAATAATTTCTGATCACAAAACTGTTGTTTAATAACCATAATATGAGCATACATCTATAAAAAGATGCATCACAGTTACTTGAATCTTTCATAATATTGCTTCCCTTTTTTCCCTGTTATAAATAATACTATTGTTATCAGATTTATATATCTGTCATTGTCCAATTCTTGAATATTTCATTAGGATATATGTCTAATAATAGAATTATGGTGTAAGACATGGGGCACGTTGACAGATTATTCCTAGAAAAGTTATACTGATTTCTGATCCCTCCATTAACATGAAAGTTTATTTTCCTAGGACAAAATTTTATTGGATTTAACTTTATTGCTAATTTGATGATCAGCTGAAAATTAACTTTTGATAAAAGTTTTTAAATTTTGTGTAATAGACTTTAATGTACTCATTTAAGATAAGACTAAAACATACTTTGTGAGTTAAGGAGAAATTTTTATTAAAAGGCAAAGAAAATCTGAGTGGAACTGAAATAACAAAGCAAAGGTGCTATTTATATTGCTGTTGACTCGGCCAGATGTGGCATGGGCTTTTTCTTTGTTATGAACAGTATAGAGCATATTTACTGTCTGTTTAGCTTCTTTCACACTTCCATTTTGTAAAAGTAAAATCTCAAGAAATATTTTCTTACTGAGATAAAAATATGTAAGAAATTATAGATAATGTAATGATGTATAGATTATTAGTAAATGTAAATTGAGAGTAGCTATGAAATTTAAAATGTATGTAGTAGTAGATTCATTGACCCTAATGGTGCTATGTATTATCTCAAAGAGAAATCTGTGTTGTTTTAAATATATATATATTTATAATTTTGAAAAGTTAATCTGCAAAATCCAAGTTATTTCACCTATGAAGCAATGATTTGTTAATAGCTTTGTTGTGCCATTCTTTTTGTTTGTTTGTTTTTGTTTTTGACAGGCAGAGTGGACGGTGAGAGAGAGAGACAGACAGAAAGGTCTTCCTTTGCCGTTGGTTCACCCTCCAATGGCCACCGCGGCCAGAGCGCTGTGGCTGGCGCACCACACTAATCCGATGGCAAGAGCCAGGTACTTATGCTGGTCTCCCATGGGGTGCAGGGCCCAAGTACTTGGGCCATCCTCCACTGCACTCCCTGGCCACAGCAGAGAGCTGGCCTGGAAGAGGGGCAACCTGGAAAGAATCCGGCGCCCCGACCGGGACTAGAACCTGGTGTGCCGACGCCGCAAGGCGGAGGATTAGCCTAGTGAGCCGCGGCGCCGGCTTTGTTGTGCCATTCTTGATGCAATATAAAAAATGTGCTTGAAGCCGGCGCCGTGGCTCACTAGGCTAATCCTCCGCCTTGCGGCGCCGGCACACCGGGTTCTAGTCCCGGTCGGGGCGCTGGATTCTGTCCCGGTTGCCCCTCTTCCAGGCCAGCTCTCTGCTGTGGCCAGGGAGTGCAGTGGAGGATGGCCCAAGTGCTTGGGCCCTGCACCCCATGGGAGACCAGGAAAAGCACCTGGTTCCTATCTCCTGCCATCGGATCAGCGCGGTGCGCCGGCCGCAGCGCACTGGCCGCGGCGGCCATTGGAGGGTGAACCAACGGCAAAGGAAGACCTTTCTCTCTGTCTCTCTCTCTCACTGTCCACTCTGCCTGTCAAAAAAAAAAAAAAAAAATGTGCTTGAAGAAGTACATATCTCTTTTCTAGTTCTCAGCTTTAATTATTGATAATTACAGAAAAGTATGGCATCATATATATTTTAGAAATTTTATAGATTCTATGATTTGTTCACATTTTATTTGAATGCCTTTTATATTTCTATTTTTTCAATATAAAAACCCAAATAAGATATCTGTAAGTGATAGCCCACAATTCAGGGGAAATATAAGAAATGGAGGCATCAAGGATTTCTGCTGGAATGAGGCCTCTGGCATTGTATGTTTTCTGTGACTGGGTACCTTAACCAATGAATTTCACACGTAAAATTCTATCCTTCTGACCTCCACTAGAAAATATGCGATGATAGTAAGTATTTTACCCTCTGTGTTTCTTATTTCTGAAGAACTTCCACTCAGTACTGATGTCAATTCTGGTTCACTCAATAGTAGAGCTGCATTTTATTGCTCAAGATTTGACAGTTTGAATTGATTAAACAGCCTCAATTTTTAGCTGTCCATTCATTTTTGTTTTCAGAATTCTGCCTTGGTAGGGTTTTAAATAGATAATACATTTTTAACTTCCCTAATCCAAAAATATGAAATCCAAAACTTTTTAAGTACCAACATAATGTCACAGTGGAGAACTCTACAACTGACTCCAAGTGATGGATCTCAGTTCAAAAACAAAAACAAAAACAAAAACAAAAACAAAAACAAAAACACAGACACTCTAGCAGACCAGCACTGTGTTGTAGCGGGTTAAGCCACTGCCTACAGTGCTGGCAGCCCATGTTTGAATGCTGGGTCAAGTCCTGGCTGCTCCTCTTCCATGGAGCTCACTTCTTATGTGACTGGGAAAGCAGCACAGGATGACCCAAATACTTGGACCCCTGCCACCCAGATGGAGTTACTGGTTCTTGGCTTCTGCCTGGCCCATTCCCGACCATTGCAGACACCTGAGTACTGAATCAGCAGATGGAAGATCTCTCTCTCTCTCTCTTTCTCTCTCTCTCTTTCCCCTACCCCCTCTCTCTGTCTTTGAAATAAAGAAGTAAATCTTTTTAAAAAGGCACATTAAAATATGGTATAAAGTTATCTTCAGGCTATACATACAAAGTGTACATGAAACAAATGAATTTTATGTTTAGAGTTGGGTCCCATCACCAAGATATCTCCTTGTTTATGTGCAATATTCCAGAATCTGGGAATATCTAACATTGGAGATACTTTTGGTCCTAAGCCTTTGAGACAAGGGCTCCTCAGGCTGCAGTATGCTACAACCTAAAAGTTGATTGTGTTTATGAAGTAAAAGATAGTAGATGTTTATTTACATGGAAAGGTAAAACATAACAGTTTTCAGTAAAAAAAATTAATATTAACTTCTCATTGCTTTCCAAAAATTTACAATAGCCTTTTGAACATACAGTTTACATTTGGGAGAATATAGGCCTCAGTTTGTCTTTCAGAAATTGTGAAAAACAGATAGGCATTTGTGTGTGGCATGCCCTCATTTCACAGCAGAGTCTCCAGGTTCAAGTCGCAGCTGCTCTTCTACTCCTACGTCCTGCTGTTGTGCACTCGGAGGCAGAAAGTGATGACTTCTTAAGCACTTCAGTACTTCAGTTCCTACCCCCCATGTGGGAGATCTGTATTGAGTCCTAGGCTCCTGGCTTTGGCCTGGCTTAGCCCTGGATGTTGCAGGCATTTAAGGAATGAACCAATGGATGGATGGAAGATCTTTGTCTCTATAGCTCTCTCTGACTTTCAAATGAAAAATAAAATGAAAAATAAATTAAAAATTAGAAAAGGATTCTGAGGACATTTAGAAGATTGAGTTCAAGCTAACCACCAGAACAACAGAAAATTTTAATGTAACTTTGGAAATAACATCAATATTAAACCTGCTACAATGAATTATTCATGCAGTCTAATTTGGTTTTATCTTTACTATTACAGGAGAAACTAGAGACTCTTATCTGTGGACATTATTTTCTAACATAATAACATCAAAAATAATGAGCTATTTTTATTCCTTGTGTGCAGAAATGGAAAGTTTCCTTAAAGATGACATATGTCTACAACCTTAAAATTTTGAACTAATATCTACTAAAACTATTTAGGTATGTTTTTGAATTTTAAATTCCTGGTTTTAAAGTAAAATATTCTTTGAAAAACATAATGAGTTTCATAGAGATTGATCATGGTTTATTCTAAAAATACCAAAATACCACCAGCTTGAATTATTTAGTATTCTTGTACTGAAGTATATGTTATTTGATACACATTTTCCATTTGTTGTGAGGATAATTCTGTCTTTAGGAGGAAAACAGATGGTATTGTGTATAAGTTTTAAAGATAAGGAAATAGAGATTAATACAGTGGGAAGAAAATTCAGAAACATTAGGTTCATTGTTGTAGTGTGAATCTATAAGTAAGTGGCTCTTTAAGTAATATCCAAATTTAAAGAAAAATTGATTTCTTGGGCTTATTTGTATAAAGTCTCATACTTTTTTGACATTTTCACAAGTATTATGAATAAGCAAATAAGTTTTAGTGTCATAATTGTAGATAAGTATTTTCAATATACGTGACATATATGAAGTGCTCACAGAGACCGATGATTGACAGATGTTTCTGGTATCACTTTTGGATAAGGTAAACTTTTTGAATTTGATTCAATTCTATTTAAGTTATGCTTAATATGCTGAAATTTAGTTTAAAAAGGTCAATTTCACATGGAAGAGTTCAAGAAGTGTTAGAAAAATATCTTATTTATTCCGAAGACCTTTCTGTCTGTCTCTCTCTCTCACTGTCCACTCTGCCTGTCAAAAAAAAAATCTTATTCATTTATTTATTTAGACAGGCAGAGTGGACGGTGAGAGAGAGAGACAGAGAGAAAGGTCTTCCTTTGCCGTTGGTTCACCCTCCAATGGCTGCTGTAGCCTGCGCATCGCGCTGATCTGATGGTAGGAGCCAGGTGCTTCTACTGGTCTCCCATGGGGTGCAGGGCCCAAGCACTTGGGCCATCCTCCACTGCACTCCCTGGCCACAGCAGAGAGCTGGCCTGGAAGAGGGGCAACCGGGACAGAATCCGGCGCCCCGACCAGGACTAGAACCTGGTGTGCCGGCGCCGCAGGTGGAGGATTAGCCTATTGAACCTTGGCGCCGGCCTAGAAAAATATCTTAACTCCTCATGTGTTTTAAAGGGACAAGGTATTCAGCTACAGTTTGTTAGAATTTGCTGATACAAGAGGGGAAGATGCTAGAGTGGTCCATGTGAATAACAGATTGTAGTTGGAGGCATTGACATTAGTTTAATAAAAACTTTTTTTTTAAAGATTTTATTTATTTATTTATTTGAGAGGTAAGTTACAGGGAGAGGGAGAGACAGAGAAAGATCTTCCATCGACTGGTTCATTTCCCTAAATGGCTGCAATGGCTGGAGCTGGGCTAATTCAAAGCAAAGAGTCAGGAGCTTCTTTTGGGTCTCCCACACGGGTGCAGGAGCCAAGCAGTTGGGCCATCTTCCATGGCTTTCCCAGGCCACAAGCAGAGAGCTGGATCAGAAGATCAGGGAGATTTCCAGATAGTTTATGTAGACACTTCATTAAAGGGAGTATAATTCCCTGCTCCTTAAGTGTGGGCTGTGGATGGTGAGTCTCTTACAGTTCAGTATGAAAAGTTGGAAGAGAGTAACTTGACAGTAGAGATATTTGACAAACCCTTCCTCAGGTCACCAAAGTCAATGTCAACAATTACATCTTAGTGTATAACCCTATTCTCATCATGAGAAAATCATCAGTATTGTCAGTTGAGGGATATTTTATAAAATATCTTACCGGCACCCATGAAAACTGTCAAGCTTGTCACAAATAAAGTCTGAGAAACTCCCATAACTGAGGGGAGCCTAAGAAAGCATAATGACAAAATGTGATATAGTGTCCTGGGTGGGAACCTGAAGCAGAAAAAGGATATTAGTTTAAAACTAAGGAATTATGAACAAAGGGTGGACTTTAGTTAACTTTTGCCAAGGTAATTTTAGAATTTCTGTGTCTGTCAACTAATAGTAGGTATGGCTATGTGGTAGACTTGTCATAATGCTGGATAATAAAAGTACCTAACACTGTAGAGTTTACTAGAAGTCAGGAATTCTTTTAAATACTTTATATGCCTGAACTTAATTTTTTGAAAGATTTGTTTATTTATTTGAAAGTCAGAGTTACATAGAGAAGGAGAAGCAGAGAGAGAGAGAGAGAGAGAGAGAGAGAGGTCTTTCATCTCTGCTGGTTCACTCCCCAATTGGCCACAATGGCCAGAGCTGCGCTGATTAGGAGCCAGGAGTTCTTCCGGGTCTCCCATGTGGGTGCAGGGACCCAAGGGCTCGGGACATCTTCCACTGCTTTCCCAGGCCACAGCAGAAATCTGGATCGGAAGTGGAGCAGCTGGGGCTTGAACCAGCGCCCATATGGGATGCCAGCACTGCAGGTGGTGGCTTTACCTACTACACCACAGCACTGGCCCCTGAACTTAATTTTTTAAACAATTCTTTGGTGGGAGGTATTCTCATGTTAAAGCTGAAGAAATGAAACTAACTTGCCCAAGATTATGATTGATATCTAGCTTCAGGGGTAAGCTTTTCGCCTCACAGTTAGGCAGCCTTAGTTAAAATGCCAGCCTTGCCTAGGAGTACGTGGTCAATTTTGACTGGGGCTGTTGCATATCCTGGAAGTTGCATTCCTGCTGCTGATGTAGGAGACCTAAATTGAGTTCCTGGCTCCTGGCTTCAGCTCTGCCATTCTTCACTGACCTACAGCTGTAGTGGGCATTTAGAGAGTGAATAAATGGATGGGAGCTCTCTCTCTCCCTCCTTTTCTGTCTCTAACAAACAAATAAATAAATTAAGCAAAATTTAAAATACCCAGCTTCAGATGGAATTATTCTCGTGAACCAGATAACAGTTGTTTTGAGGCAAGTTGCAAAGAGCAATTACATTCTGTTACTAGGGTTAGCCTTAAGAGCAGATTTGTAGGGTATAAAACATAATACAAAGGCTGCTTTTACATACAGTTTAAATGGAATTAGAAAGCTATAGAAAGGGGCCAGTGCCTTGGTGCACTAGTTTAATCCTCCACCTGCAGCAGCATCCCATATGGATGCTGGTTCTAGTCCTGGCTGCTCCTCTTCCAATCCAGCTCTCTGCTGTGGCCTGGGAAAGCAGTAGAAGATGGCCCAAGTTCTTGGGCCTCTGCACCCTAATGGGAGATGGAGAAGAAAAACCTGGCTCCTGGCTTTCATATCAGCGCAGCTCTGGCCGTTGCAGCCATTTGGGGAGTGAACTAACAGAAGGAAGACCTTTCTCTCCGTCTCTTCCTCTCACTGTCTGTAACTCTACCTGTCAAATAAATAAATAAAATATTTTAAAAAAGAGAAAGCTGTAGATTTTGTTTTTGTAAATTATTCCATGTTCATTTTCCTGATATTTTTATTTTGTCATGTCTGTATATATTTACAAACTATTGGAGTCCCTACTTCACTAGATTTTTTGGTGACTGAGCAAATAAATAAGAGTGAGCTTTAAAAGATTCATGTAAAAATGAATTAAAAGAAAGTTCATTTTGGTGGAAATAAACTTGAAAATACATGCTTTTTTATAGTATTATTTTCTGTGGATTTTTTGAAGTCTCTTCATATTTTCTGCCTATATATTTTAGGCAAAACAGTAATTATTTAACATCTTTGTATTATAGCCTTAAAAATTTTCCTTTTATTTAGCAAATGTCTAACCTATTACAGCATTTGGATTTTGTAGGCTTTATAAGTCTCAAATCACATGTAAAGTAAAGGCCTAAGAACATTAAAACAAGAGTGCATGAAATCTTGTATGAGGAGCTCAAGGTGTAAAATCCTGCAGACTTTGGTTGTGCTTTTTTTTTCCCAGAAAGATATAAGTAGTACCCAACAATGTGTTAGTTTTATAAAAGCCCAAGCTCAGTTTTATTATTTTTATAATGAGTGTTTTATATTTATATGATTACAATTTAAGTAGAGATGATGCTGATAGGCAGACAAATATCTTCCCAGAAGGAAATATGTTCTGTCCATTTGTAGGTGACTGTTTACCCTTGGCTTGAATGTTTAGCGTGTCTATGAGCCAGGTTCTTGATTTCCATTGAGGGAGCAGTGAGGGATTGGATATACTTACTTATTTTGAGACACAAAAAATTTGCCAGAGTATTTCTTTGACCTGCAAGCTGTATTAAGATTCTGTAATTTAGTCCATGGCAGTGTGGCCTGTTATTTTTTACATGTAGCTCATGATATCCTGAGCTACATGAAATCCTGACAGGTAAATGTCAACCTTTTTTAAATTTAGCTATTATGTCTGTGATAGTGCCTCCAACTTCAGTCATGCTGTAACAAATGTAGGAAGCTATGGTATTTGGTGAGCACCTTGAGTGAATTGTGGCCTTGAACTCCTTCAGCCACCCTCAGGGTGGAGGATCAGCATGTAGGCCCTTGACTGTGACATGTCAGTGCTTCAGTGTTGTGTTCTGTGACATGCAGGGCTGTTTTACCTACATGTACTTACATAAAATTGCAAAAATTATTACAAAATATTTATGCTGAAACCCAGAATATACAGAAGATAGATTCTTTACCAGACTGATTTGAACCTTTTTTTGTTTCTTGATTTATTTATTTATTTGAAAGCAGAGCAACACATAGAGTAGAAAAGACACAGAGATTTTGTATCTGCTGGTTTACTTACCAAATGGCTGCAAAAGCCAAATCTGGGCCAAATTGAAGCCAGGAGCTAGAAACTCAATCCTGGTTTCCCACGTGAGTAGCAGGGGCCCAAGTACTTGGGCTGTCCTCTGCTGCTTTCCCAGGTGTGTCAGCAGGAAGATAGATCAGAAGTGGAGCATCCAGGATTGGAACTGGCACCTTGATAAAGGAGTGCCTGTGTTGCAAATGGTGGCTTAATCCATTGTGCCACAGTGCTGACTTCTGATTTGAATCTTGGTGTTGACCATTCCCATTAGATAATTTAATTATAGTGGTCAGGAAAGGTCTCTTCTGGGAACCAAGAAATCACCCTTCTTCTCTATCTAAGTTCTGAATGAAATGAGAGAAATTACTGGTAAAATGAGTCACTGCTTCTTCCCTGGCAAGAGATGGTAGGCGATGAAAGAAGGCCAGGGATTACAGATTGTCTGGAAACAGCAAGAGTTGGGAAGAAGCGTTCCCCTCAGACCGCTGCATGCTTGCCACATTAATTGTGGAGAACCCTGAAAAGCAAAACCCCTTAAGGAACAACAGAGTCATAGGATCTTCCAAGAAACTCTTACCAGACCATCTCCCAAAGCACTCCATTACTAAAGTGTGTTGACTTGGTGACATAGGAAATGTGTATGTTTTGTAAAATATTTTTTAAAATAAGATTAAAAAATTTGTTTTGAGTTGTCTCTTCTAAGTGTAGGAAACACAAATATTTCAAAAACAGCATTGTTTGCAAATAAATATCAACATTCTTAATGATAGTATAAATTCCAAAAATCATAAAAACTTCAAAAATGTGTAAGCCATGTTTTTGAAATGTGAGGGTGGGTGAAATTGAAATATCCAGGAGCATTTAGAAGAATTTCCAGAAGGTCTGTTTTGAGTTGGAAAGTTTGGGAAGTTGAGAGCACACGTTTTTTGTTGTATTATACCATTTGTGTGGTGCTAAACTCTTCAAAAGGAATTGCTTAGTTTTTGCCATCTCTTGCTTCCTTTCTTCATGTTAATTAATAAAAAATGTATCAGATGAAGTATTAGGCAGATATTGCTATTAATGAAATAAAATAAATAGAGCTTTGAGGTGTCCTTGGTAATAAAGCTGTTTGAAGAAGAAAAAAAAATTTTTTTACAAAGCCCACTTCCAGCTTGAAGGGAGAAATCAAACTGTGTCTACCAACTTTCCAGAAATGATACAGAATTTTTTTTGTATTTTAAAAATTTATTTATTCAAGAAATAGGGGTGGGGAAGGAAAGAAAGAGAGAAGGAGAGCGAATGAGCATTTCCCTCCACTGCTTGACTCTTCAAATGCCTATAACAGGTAGGAAGCCAAAGCCAGGGGCTGGTAACCTAAGCCGGCTCTCCCATGTTGGTGGCAGAGACCCAGTACTTGAGCCATCATTGCTACCTCACAGTGTCTTCATCAACTGGGGGATCTGGAGCCAGGAATAGAACTGAAGCATTTTCAAAATGGAATGCAGGTGTCTTAAACACTAGGCCAAGCACCTGTCCCCTTTTTGACATTTTAAAGTGTGTTTTTAGTACTAACTGAAAACGCTTAAATTATCAGAGTAATACTATAAAGCGCTAGTAGATTCTCTTAGGATTTAGTTTTTCTTTTGTAGTTTGCTCCTAAAAATATGTAACTGTTTAAATTAATGCATTGATCAGGATTTAGGTTATTTTGTAGTGAACAAAAAAAAAATCCTCCAAATATATTTGGATTGATTCAGCACCAGTTTATTTACTTATTTATTTTAAAGATTTATTTTTTGAAAGAGTTACAGTCAAAGGGTATATATATATATATATAGAGAGAGAGAGAGAGAGAGAGAGAGAGAGAGAGAGTGTATATATATATATAGAGAGAGAGAGAGGGAGAGAGGGAGAGAGGATATATGTGTGGATATGAGAGAGTATATATATATATATAAGAGAGAGAGAGAGAGTGTGTGTATATATATATAGAAAGAGAGGATATATGTGTGGAAATGAGAGAGAGAGAGAGAGAGAGAGAGGATTTCCATTCACTAGTTCACTCCCCAGGTGGATTAATCAACCTGGGATGGGTCAGGCTGAAGCCAGGAGCCACGAGCTGCATCTGGGTCTCTCATGCGGATGAAGGGTCCCAAGCAATTGGGCCATCTTCTGCTTTCCCAGGCCATTAGAAGGGTGCTGGATCTGAAGTGGAACAGCCAGAACTCAGACCAGTGCCCATATCAGGAGGCTTAACCCACTATGCAACCACAATACCAGTTTATTTTTCACAATGATTCCAGCTCCAATACAGATTGTTAGGATTCTTAGCTAATTGTAATTATTGAGAAAACTATGTTAAAAGCTTTTGTATTTTTTAAGTTTTATTTGTTTATGTTTTATTTGAAAGGTAGAGCAAAATATATACACAAATACACAGATACACATGGAGAGGAGAGAGAGAGAGAGAGAGAGAGAGAGTGAGCACAAGAGAGAGCTTCCATCCACTGGCTCATTCCTCAAAAGCTCAAAACACCAGTGACTGGGCGGGGCCAAAGCCTGGAGATCAGAATTCCATCCAGATTGCCTGCGTAGGTGGCAGGTGCCAAGTACTTTCTTTCATGATGGCTTTCACAGAGGGAAGTAAATACATGAGCCATGTACTAGCTCTAACAACTTCTCTCATATTCCAGTGGTAAAGCAATTTACCTGCCCCACATGCTTTTCACGAAAGTGAAGTTCTATCACATGTCTAAAAGCAGGAAGAAAAATATTGGACAAACAGCATTAATTGTGTGCCATAAATAATTATTTTTCTCCTTTGGTAACCAAACTAATTTAGAATTTCTATAAATATGTTATTTTTATTTAATTTTCTTCCTATTTTATGGTATGAATGTCACCAGTTTGATACTTCCTACTTTGTCTCGCTCATCTGCTTACTGTGTCTAATATGGGGTACTTTGAGCAATCAAATAAGCTTTGACTCATCATTTGTATGAGACAGTTAAGCATTTTTCTTTTTTCTTTTTTTTTTTTTTTTGATAGAGTTAGTTTTTTTTTTTTTTTTCTCTTTTGATTTCTTGAATGACCCAGTGTTCATTCAGGAGCATGTTGTTCCCTTTATATAAATTAAAAAATTATAAATAATTGCCACAAATCCAGCCTTGCCAGGTATGATTTTAAAAGAAATAATATCAAAAATGTCTTCTGATATATTAAAAAAGTTAACTTATTAGGACAGAAAGAGGTTAAATTCTTACATACTAGAAATGAGAAGGCCCTGTGCAAATTATTAAACTGTGTCATTTAAAGGTTTGTGTGTATATATGTGTTTGTATATATATATTTGTGATTTATTTATTTATTTGAAAGAGAGAGAAGGAAAGCGAGATTGAGCTCTTCCATCCTCTGTTTTACTTCCCAAATGGCTGCAATGGCCAGGGCTAGGCCAAGCCATTTCCAGGAGCCAGGAACTCCATCCTGGTCTCTCACTTGCATGGCAGGGGCCTAGGCACTTGGTCCATCATCTACTGCTTTCCCAGGCTCATTAGCAAAGATTTGAACTGAGATCTTGAACTGATGCTTATATGGGATGAGATGTCACAAGCAGTGGTTTAACCTGTGTCACAATGCTGTTCCCTAAAGTTGTATCTTTTTCTAACTTTTCATCTAAGGGTGTTATGTTGGTTCAGAAGTGTTCAGAGTTCTGAACACGTTTATTGTCGCTCCCCCTCTTCATGGAGGAACAACACTAAGCCCTGCCTAGGCTTCATATCCGAGTCACAGCACCATTATGTCGCTCCCCCTCTTCATGGAGGAACGACACTAAACCCTGCCTAGGCTTCATATCCGAGTCACAGCACCATTATGTCGCTCCCCGTCTTCGTGGAGGAACGACACAGGACCCTGCGCTGTTCTTTCATCTGCTCGGCCCTCCCCGGGTTTGCTGCTAGTTCTTCCCGGGTTGGCTACCGACCCTTCCACCTCCGTGGAAGGGCGGTTCCCCCTGCCACATTCCCCACTTCCGCGGGGGAGCGGCACACCGCCGGCCGGCTCTCTCGGGGGCTGCACAGGTGTTCCTTCAGATAGATGTTCCCCTTAGATGTTCCTGGTGCATGTTGTCTCTCTCCTCCTTTATAGTCCTCCTCCGCCAATCCCAACTCGGCTGCCCACACGCCGAGTACGCTGCTCTCCTCCAATCAGGAGCAGGATCAGCTCCTGGAGGTCATCACTCAAGTTGGCAAGAGGCAGCTGCGTAGAAGCTGTTTTCTCCTCTCCCAGCGCCATATTGTGGGAGAGCAGATGCATAGAATAAGTCTTAATTCCAGTAACTCAGTCCAGTCCTAGTTGCTCCCCACAGTTTATTCCTATATACAGCTAGGTAATTGACATGCAAGGAATCATCAAGAAAAGATTGCGAAAGTTATGTTATTTGTTATTTATTCTGAGCACTAGAGTAGCATGATATAACAGAACTTTTAAAATGAAAGTGAGTGTAAGGTTGCTAAATTAAGAAAAATGTATTTCTTGTTATCTTTAAGGTTTATTAATGTTCGGTCTGAGTCTTCTATTGATGATTATGTTGCTGGAGCAATCTAACCTGGGAAGAAAACTTGACACATGAGTGGGTCTGTTTAAAATTCCTTCAACTACTGGAATGGCAGCCTTATGTTAAAGCAAGAAGATGAACACTAGACAAATGCCACACAATGTTTTTGGTATTGAGTACCAATGTTACTGCTCATTATCTGTGAGACCTTATAATTTTTCTGCTGCTTCTGAGTGCTAATGGGTACCTGGTTGTACTCCCCTAAAAGTTCAAATGAAATTCTCTTATGCAGTGTTTTGTAGATTGTGAAGTTTAAAAATTATCATTCTAACTAAAATGAAGGATAATAAAAACATTTATTAGTAATGTTCTGCTTTTTGTTTTTATGTAAATAATTAATAAAACTGTCATTTTAGACCTTGAGTCTTAGTTTAACAAACAATAAACCTTCTGCGGTGCTTAATTTTAAATGTCTTAAAATTGGGAATGTATTTTAAATAGTAGTGTGGCTATTTCTCTCTGCTTACTATAGAAGGTTAAAAAGTTTAATTTTATAATTAAAACATTTAAATAAAACAGTGGGTTATAGCTGTGTGGAGAGCATGTATGCAAATGGATAGAGAGACATCAAAGCAGTTATTAAGGTGGTGAGATTTTGCAAATTTTATTGTTTGAAAATTACTCTTTTGAATAATTCTGTTACATAGAAATATGAAATTCTGGGAATTGTATGGAAACACTGTTTACAACTTCTGTATTCAGGATCTTTTAACGTGGAATTTGAGTGTTCCTAAGCTAACAATTGAGTGTTTTATGGCAGTAAAGCATCATTCTTTGTTTATGTACTCCTGTGTGTTTCTCCCTGTATTTCATGTGTTTATGTCTGATACTAAGTACCTCTTGTACATTTCATCTGATTTATAACCAGATAATAAGATCAACTGAACCTTGTGCCTTCTAGATTTAGTCAGCTTGGTTGGATTGAGAAACCAATTAGGCATCTTTGGTGGTGGATCTGAAGTAGATACTAGGTGCCTAATGAATACATGTTGAATTGACATGAATTGATCCCTTCATTTACCATCTTGATAGCTCATAAGATTCTGAATTTGTTTTTTCTTCACTTAGAAGAGTGCTCTGCCCATAGAATCAGTGAATGTTTACCAAATGAGTGGGTGAATGGTAGCTTGAGGAAGGTGAGATTGAATGATGCTGGGATGTGAAAGAAAGGGGAAAGAATCAGGGATACTTTTTTTTGGGTATGTCATTCATTAAATGAATTTTATTTTCACACCTTTTAAAATGAAATTTTGGCAGCATCTTTAAAATAGATGTGAATATTATAAAGGTAAGAAATTTTGGGAATGCTAATTGCTAGTGTGACACCATGATATAAATTTGTCATGGCATGTGAAGAAAACAATAGTTATTGCCATTGGTGTGTGTGACAGGCAGGAAAAACAATAGACGTGTTACTTGGCAACAGGCTGGAACAGTGTGATTATCACAATAGAGTCATGGAATCTCTGAATTGGAAAGGATCTTAAAGGTCACCCAGTCCGCCATCCAACTTGACAGATGGCCATCCAGCCCCAACCTGACCATTTCTAGTCACTGTTAGCTCTTGTGGTAGCCAGTTGTGTGGCTGGATATTATTAGCAATTAAAAAGCTCCTTAAACTCAGCAAAAATCTGGCTTTTCTAAACACCTCAGTGTCTGTGATTGAATGCTCATAAATTACATAAAATTCTCCCCAGGTGGGTTAGTATAGAGAAAATGGCACTGTACATGCTATGTGAGGATTTGGATTTATGACACAAATCAGTCACTTGTTTTAATCTTGGTCAACGTATCTATTTGTGAGCCATATACATAATATAAGTTGGGGGTGTTATAGGGATCAAAAAAGGTAATGTGTATATATACACATATATATACATGTATACATATATACACATATAAACACATATATATGTATATATACATAGATGAGATACAGCTTTGTAAACTGCGTAGGTACCAATTTTTTACTTTGACAGTCTATTGTATGTTGATCATTGTTATTTTTTCCTTTGGCTGCCCCTAAGTGTTCCACTTCTCCAGGTGCAACTACAGTCACCTGTGTATTGTGATAACGTTTTGTGCAGACATGTGCAGAAGACATGACATCAGCACCATGACATAGTGAAATACAGGCACAAAACGAGGCCTGTTAGATGTGATGCAGGGAATAGCTGATTTCTTGAGTACTCAGTACTCCAGAGAAACAAGCTTTGGTGTGTATACGTGGAGTACATTCACTACTGTACCTCCGACAACTCCATACTAGTATGTGAGTGCTAAATTGTACATACATTTTGGCACAAAGAATGCTACTGTTAGTCCAAAGAAAGCTCTACTCTGGTCAATACAACCAAAGAAGAAAAATCTTTGTGTTTTAAAACACGTCCCCCAAAATATAATAAAGTGGTTGATCCCATTAGCAGTTAGCTTCCCCTCATCCCTGACTTTGCTCCCTGAGACTTAAATATATTTATTTTCATCTACTTGAAATGCAGAGGAGGGAGAGGAGAGGAAAGATGGAGAGGGAGAGAGAGAGACATATCTTATATCTTTTAATTACTCCCCAAATGCCCACAACAGTGGGTCTGGACCAAGCTGAAGCCAAGAGCCCAGAACTCAATCTGTCTTCAAAATGATTGTCAGGTGCCCAACCATTTGAGGCATCTTCCTCCCATGATGATTAGCAGAAAGCCGAAATGGAAATGGAGCAGCCGGGACTGGAACCCTGCTCTGAAGTGGAATGGGGCATTCCAAGTGGCAGCTTAACCTGCTGCACTACAATGTGTCTGAATTTTAAGGAGAGATAAATCAGTGAGAATTAACTCTCACCTTGTGTATTTGGTAGCAGTGGAAACCCAGGATGGGGAAAGAAGGAGAGAAGCAGAGAGAGGGAATTCTCAGAGCTGTTTATAAGGTCTAAGCTTTGTCACACAGTTGGCATCGGCAGGTGCGCTAACATCTCATTAATCACAATTGCATCCAGAATCTTTTCTTCCTCTCCTGGCACAGAAATGATGGGTTCAGTGGCTGCTGTGTTTCTTCACAAGTTATTCTGCTGCATGGAGGGGTAAAGATGATTAACTCTATTGATCCTTGGGCCACTGCCCACAGACTTTAAATATTCACACCTTCATGACACAATTTAAAATCTGTCAGGGCAAAACAGTACCAGAATATTTTGTCTTTTTCTTCTCTTTTTTCTTTTTCGAAGTATACATATGGGGCTGGTATTGTGGTGGGTTAAGACACTGCCTGGGATGCTGGCATCCCATATGATGCCTGTATGATTCCTGGCTGCTCCACTTCTGATCCAGCTCCCTGTTGATGCACTTGGGAAATGCAGCAGAATGCTTCAGCCCTGCCATCCATGTGGGAGACTGGGGTGGAGTTCCAGGCTGCTGGTCTTGGCCTGACCCAGCCTCAGCTGTTGTGCTGTCCCTCCTTCCCCACCTCCCTCCTTCCATCCCTTCCTCTCTGTAATTCTGCCTTTCAAGTAAAATTATTTAAAAATTAAGAAAGCACACACACACAGAATTTGAAAGGCAGAGAGACAGAGGGAGATGAAATAAACCACATCTAAATTTTGTGAATTTCCAGAAAGAGATCCATGAGCGATTTAAATGGAGTTACATTCAGTTTGATTTAATTTAAAAATAATTAAAATGTCTATTGAGTCTTCTCTTTTTTTTTTTTTTTTCCTTTTGATGGTGAAACATTGGCAATGGGCAGGTCTTTTGCCTAGCAGTAGACACTAGTTGCCCACATTCCATATCGGAGTCCTGGATTTGATTCCTGGCTCATGTTCCTGACTCTAGCTTCCTCCTAATCTAGACCTTAGGAGGTAGTGGTGATGGTTCAAGTAATTGTGTTCTTACCACCCACATAGGAGGCCTGGATTGTAGTCCTGACTCCCAGACAGAGTGGTGCGTAGACCCTGGATGTTGCTTAGACCTTGGACATTGCTGGCACTTGGAGAGTAAACCAGCAGATAGGAGCACTCTGTATTTTGCTGCCTCTCAACTCAGTAACAATTTTTTAAAAGTCAAATCTTGGAAAGTGTATTTTCTCTGCAACATTTAGCATTTGTATGTATTTTTCCTTCCTTGAAACTGTTGTTCCTTGATTTTTATAATACTGTACTTTTATTGATCCCAGCATCTGGTGGTTCCCTTTTTTTCCCCTTTGTAGATGACTCTTAACTTCTCTAGCTGAGGTATGTAGCTTTCAGTCTTTACCTACTTTCGTATTCTTCACAAGCCAAAGCACTCCTATTTTTAATTCTGCAAGTAGTGATTCTTACCTGGTGCAGAGGCAGGTTATTTTTTGTTAGTCATTATCTGGAATGATGTTATTCCTCTAGACTTCATCCTTGCCTTGATTTTCTTTTATTTCTAACTGGGCAAACATAAAAGCCAGAGTGCTTTCCTTGGTCTATTCCCTGTATTGTGGAAAAACATAGCTACCTCCCAATTATAGCCAAGCCAGACAGCCTGAAAATCATTTTGGATTTTCCCTCTTTTGTTCCTTTTCTTTTTAAAAAAGATTTATTTATTTATTTGACAGTCAGGGTTAGAGAGAGAGAGAGAGAGAGAGAGAGAGAGGTCCTGCATCCTCTGATTCACTCCTCAAATGGCCACAGTGGCTGGAGTTGGGCCAGGCTGAAGCCAGGAGCTAGCAGCTTCATCCAATCTCCCAAGTGTGTAGGGGACAAAGCACTTGGACCATCCTCTGCTCCTTTCCCAGGCCATTAGCTGGAAGCTGGCTCAGAAATGGAGCAGCTGGGACACTTACGGTGCCATGTGGTATACTACCACTTCAGGTGGTAGCTTAACCTGCTATGCCACAATAGTAGGTCTTACTCCTTTTTCTTAGTCCATTTCAGAGCAGAGTAGACACTGGTTTATATATATCCCTTGTGTCTGTCCTGTTGCTTCATCTCTGTTTCTATTGATCTATTTCAGATATTCATCCTTTCTTGTTTGGATTGCTACTTTTTTATTTACCATATGCCCTGTAGTTTCTCTAATGTCTGTTTCTATGCTAATATTTGACCTCGATTGCTCCCCATCCCCACCCTGACTCTTGGCTGGCATACCACTTATGCAAGGCTAAATCATTAAATTATCAGTGCTGAACAAAGTATCTGGAACATGATGCACATATAAATACCTTTAACTGAATGATTAGACATTAGAGGCAGAGAAGAAATCAGAATTAAGAACTTCATAAATATTCCAATGCCATTGACACGAGTATGTGTGTGTGTGTAATATTAGGGTTTATTTCATTTGGAAAAGGTTCCATGTTTTTCCCCCTTACCACATAGAGCTTCTTCTGCTTGTCTTTTTATCTCAGTCCCAATCTTTCATAAGCTACTTTTTAAACCTCTTTTTTTTTTCTTATAAAAAGATTTGTTTTATTTATTTGAAAGACAGAGTTACAGAGAGAGGTAGAAAAAGAGAGAGGTCTTCCATCCTCTGTGTCGCTCCCCAGATTAGTAAGCTGATCTGAAATTGGGAGCAAGAGTCTGCTCTGGGTCTCCCACATGGATGCAGGGCCCAAGCACTTAGGCCATCTTCCGCTGCTTTCCCAGGCACATGAGAAGGGAGCTGGAGTGGAAGCGGAGTAGCTGGGACTCAACCAGTGATCACATGGGATGCTTGCATTGCAGGCTGGGATTTAACCCACTGTGCCACAGTGCCAGACCCTAAACACTAGTTTTGATT
The DNA here is from genome assembly GCF_964237555.1 of Oryctolagus cuniculus. Classification (NCBI taxonomy): domain Eukaryota; kingdom Metazoa; phylum Chordata; class Mammalia; order Lagomorpha; family Leporidae; genus Oryctolagus; species Oryctolagus cuniculus. Next base: position 149,466,360 of record NC_091434.1, read on the forward strand.
TCTTCCTGTCTCTTTGGAACACATCTGTTATTCCATATATTACCATAAATAATTTCCAAATATATAAGATGTGATTATTAGTGTAAGTTTTTCCATACAAACTACTAAAAATCTATTATATGATTTCACTATGAAAACACTAAAATAACCTACTGAAAATGGAACTAAACTCAAATCTTATTTTCTTTGTGCAAAATGCTTTCGCTGAGACCAGAGTAAATATTAGCATCATCTGGTGGTGACTCTTTAGCTACCATCAAGAATTTCTCTTATTTTTAATTCTCCTTATATTTTGAATTTATCTAGCTAAGAAATTGTTTTCATTAATTCAGTAATAAATAATAAATTGTTACTGTCTTTTTGAATAAAATACAAATGAATGTCAAAATACAAATGGCCCTTTTTGAGCCAAGAAGTGAGAAATTTGGTTTAATGACTTTATAAGAAGTATATACTAAAATGAACAATAAAATATAGCTCCCTGCTGATGTGCCTGGGAGGGCAGTGGAGGATGACCCAGGTGCTTGGAACGCTGCATCCAAGTGGGAGACCTAGAAGAGGCACCAGGCTCCTGACTTCAGCCTGGCCTAGCTCTGGCTGTTGCAGCCATTTGGGGAGTGACCCAGTGGATGGCAGATCTCTCTCTGTCTCTTCTCTGTCTGTGAGACTCTGCCTTTCAAATAAATAGAAGACTCTTTAAAAAAATTATACCTATTTGTAGAGTACCAGATGATGTTTCATTACATGTGTACATTGTATAATGTTCAATAAGGGTAAATATACCATGTTAAATATTTAACATTTCTTTGTAGTGAAAGTATTCAAAATCCTACTTCTAGGTTTTGTTTTTAATTACTACAGTAAATCATCATCATCTATAATCACCCTATTGTGCAATACAACCCCAGATCTCTTACTGCTATATAGCTAAACTTAGTACCCATTAATCAAGCTTTCTCCATCTCTTTCTCCCCAGTTCCTGCCCATCTGCTGGTAATCACCAATAAACTTTTTTTTAAAGTTTTTTTATTGATTTTGAGAGGTAGAGTTACAGACAGTGAGAGGGAGAGACAGTGACAAAGGTCTTCCGTTTGCTGGTTCACTCCCCAAATGGCTGCAACGGCCAGAGCTGTGTCGATCTGAAGCCAGGAGCAAGGAGGCAGGAGCTTCTTCCTGGTCTTCCATATGGGTGCAGGGGCCCAAGCACCTGGGCCATCTTCTACTGCTTTCCCAAGCCACAGCAGAGAGCTGGATTGGAAGAGGAGCAACCGGGACTAGAACCAGCGCCCATATGGGATGCTGGCACCACAGGCAGAGGATTAACCTACTGTGCCACAGCACCAGCCCCACCATTAAACTTTTAACCTCTATGAGATCATTCTGTTGTAGAACTTCCCCCACCTACCATATGAGTTAGGTTATAAAATTCACATTTCCTTGTGGTTGGCTAATTTCACTTACCATAATGACCTCCAGTTCTATCAACGTGATTCCAAATGACAAGAGGTCATCCATTTTTATAGTTGTATAGTATTCCACTTCGTGTATGTAACACATTGTGAAACAATCCATCAGGATAGAACTTTAGGTTGCTTCTGTTTATATGGCTATTGTGAATAAACATTGTGCTGCAGTATTTGTAGAGTGCATCTTTTTGACAGAAGTATTTCATTTTTCATGGATGCATACCCCGTTGTGGGGTTATTGGATCATATTGTAGCCCTATCTTTAGTTTTTTGAGGAAATTCCATACTGTTCTCATAATGGCTCTGTTAATTTACATTCCTGCCAGCACTGTGCAGAGATTCACTTTTCTCCACATCCTTGCCAACACTTGTTATCTTTTGTCTTTTTTTGATAATAGTCTAACTGGGGTGAGATGATGTGTCACTTTGGTTTTGAGTGCATCTCCTTGATGATTAGTGATGTTGAGCCTTTATTCATGTGCCTGATGGCCATTTGTATGTCTTCCTTTAAGAAATATCTGTGCAGATGTACTGAGCATTTTTAATTTTTTTCTGTTGAGTTGTTTGAGATATTATATATTCCATTTTTATCCCTTGTTAGTTATACAGCTTGCACATAGTTTCTCCCACTCTGTGATTTGACTCTTCACTCTGTTGATTGTTTCCTTTTCTGTGCAGAAGCTCTTGAGTTTGGTGAAATCCCATTTGTCTGTTTTGGATTTTGTTTCCTGTGCTTTTAGGGTCTGATTCTTTTTTTTTTTTTTTAACCCATATTTATGTCCTGAATCATTATGTTTTCTTCTAGAAGCTTGAAGATTTCAGATCTTACATTTAGGTGGCTTTTTAAAGGCTTTAATATGTTTTACTGGAGCAAAATTTCAACAAAAGATGACTTTTATTTACAGAATTTAATATGTGTTGGAACTGTCCAACCCATCTGGACCCAAATGTAGAAAACTATTAAGTCTGTTCATGCATTTTCTTATTTTAAATTTACATACAAAAACTTATTTTATTTCACATTCATAATCATTCCAGTATTATAAATATTATAAATAACAAACCCTCCAATACATATCCCTCAAATATATAAACAACTTCAAAAATACATCATTTAGATTGGTTTATTCTTGAAGTATAGTCCAATGAGACTGAAAACTAACCGTTTCAGATCCTGTACCAAATAGTCAAATACTGTAAATCCTTAAGGATTCTCTGACTGGTTTACATAAATAAGACAACTCATTTTTAATGTGATGAAAGAATGCATTCATGTTCAGTTCTAATTTCAAACTTCTGTTCTCCAGCCTTGTCAAGGGGATGCCACAAAGCATCGTCTTCCGCTGTAATTTCCCTGTGATCAGTGATTCTCTTCAGTTCTTCCATTACACTTTTGTGTTCATTAGATGCTGTTTTTGTCACGACACCAGCTGTGTAATTGCACTGTGGGATGTGTAAGCCTTCCATTTGACCAAAACTCAAACTCCAGAAACTTGTGTCCGAACTTGTCCTTGTGCCCAGATAGTAACACAGGACAAAATAGCCAGTGATAGCCATTTTGGGGGCTCACATTTAGGTCTTTTATCCATTTAGAGTTGATTGTTGTACATGATGAAAGATAGGGATGTTGTTTATTTTTTCTCCCTGTGGATACCCTGTTTTCCCAGCACTATTTATTGAAAAGCTTGTTCTTTTCTCCAGTGTATGTTTTTAGCACCTTTGTCAAAGGTCAGTTGGTTGTAGATGCCTGGTTTACTTCCGTTGTCTCTATTCTGTTCAGTTTATCCGTGTGTCTGTTTTTTTTGTCAGTACCATCATGTTAAATTACTTAGTTTTATAATATATTTTAGATTCAGATATGTAAATGCCTCTTTCTTTGTTCCTTTTTTATTTTTAATTTTATTTTTTCAATATTTATTTATTTATTTGAAAGGCAGAGATACAGAGAGAGAGAGCAAGAGAGAGCACGCACTACCATCCACTGGTTCACTACCCAAATAGCTTCAATGGCCGGGGCTGGGTCAGGCCAAAGCTAGGAGCCAGGAGCCTCATCTGGATCTCTCACAAGGCGCAGGGGCCCAAGGACTAGTGTCATCTCTCTCTGCTTTCCCAGGTGCAGTAGCAGGGAGCTGGATTGGAAGTGGAACAGCTGGGACCCAAACTGGCACCCATATTATGGGACAATGGCACTACAGGCAGAGGATTTAACCTTCTATGCCACAGTGCCTGCCCACTGCTTTGTTCTTTCTTCTCACATTTAGTTTGGCTATTTGGAATGTTTTGTGATTCCCTACAAATTTTAGTAGTGTATTTTTCTTGTTATGTGAAAAATGTCATTGGTGTTTTGATATGAGTTTGCACCAAATCATTTTGGGTAGTGTGGACATATTAACTATATTGATTCTTATAATTCATGAACATTGCACCACTGCATGTCCTCTTTGATTTCTTTCATTAATTATTTATAATTCAATTGCATATATCTCTCACCTATTTGATTAAAATATTCCTGGATATTTTATTATTTGCAGCTATTAGAAATGTGATTTCTTTCTCCAATAATTTATTACTGTATAACAGTGTTATTAATTTTTGCACAGTGAGCTTGAATTCTGTAACTTTGCTAAACTAATTTGTTCTGTTAGCTTCTTAGTGGAATCTTTGGAGTTTCTATATATAAAATCATGCCATAAAAAGTGACTTTTTAACTCATCTCCTTTCTGAGTTTGATACCCTTTATTTGTCTTGCCTAATTGTTCTGGCTAGGACTTCCAGTACTGTATTTAATAGGAGTGGACATCCTTATCTTATTCCACATGCTGGAGAGAATGCCTTGAGCTTTTCACCATTCAGTGTGCTTACCTGTTGGCCTATTATATATGCCTTTTATTATGTAGTCATAAAAGCCCTCCTGCACTGATTTATTCAGAGTTTTTATCATACGAGAATCTTGAATTATACCTAGTACCTTTTGTGCATCTATTATGATGAGCTTATGGTTTATGTTCTTCATTCTGTTGATGTGATATTTTTGTTTATTGATTTACATATGTTGAACTATACTTGCATCCCTGGGGTGAATCCCACTTGATCATGGTGAATAATTTTTTTGAGATTTACTTTATTTATTTGAAAGAGTTACAGAGAGAGAAGGATGGTGGGGGAGGGGACACAAAAGAAAATATGGTTTAATATCCCCACTTCAAGAAGAGAGTCCTCCAAACTTATGTTTCAGATACTTTTGCCTGGTGCAGAACCTTCTGTCAAAGATGATTTGGCTATTTTTCTCTCAATACAATAAGAAGTTTGTGAACAATAAAACCTGAAAAGAAAGTGGAGAAAGACCAACATATTATATTTATACCAAGAGGCCACCTATCAATTGCTGACTCAGAGACTCAGTGAAGTCCTACAAAGCCCAAACAAATACAGTAACTAAAGGGGGCAGCATTTGGGCAAGCAGAAGCCCAGAACCAGACACACACCACCCAGTGCTTTCTATTGTATTTGTCTGGTTTTAGCAGTGAGGTAGGTTTTCTGTGATCTCTCAGCATGTAAACAAGACGACTTTTTTCTCCTTTGGTTACCACAACACAGTAATCCCTTCTATCACAAGGCAGGACACTGGCTCTGGACACCATGAGGCCCTTGCTTATGGGTCTTCGTGGAAGCCAACAGTTTGCTTCATGTTTCCATCCCTGGACAGCACAAGATGGTATTGATCTTCAAACCCCTGGACAGTACAGGGGTAATGATCTTCAAACTCATCTTTACCAGCTCACATTTTTCACACACATGAATGCATGCACACATACACCCTGTTGTGCATCTTGGGCCTGGCCTTATCTGTTATGTGAACCAAAAGTCTGGTGTCTTAGGATCAGGCAACCCTAACCATGGTTTCCTCTCTGGGTCTTAGACCTGCCACAGTCTCTCTTACCTTCTCTGTACTACTTTTTCTGTTGAGACTAATTTTCAATCTTCTGGGAGGAGGAGATCAAGTCATGGGCAACCAGTTAATACCTGTCCTCCCATGAAACTTTTTCAAGGTGGAGGGGATTTCGAGAGGACTCTATGGCAAAAAAAGCCAGCTCTGGTTGGTAAAATGAGGTAGCTCAATAGGCTGTGTGTGCCAAATAGTTGCTTTCCATAGTGATAAAAATAACAAAAAATATTCCTGGTGTGCAGAACTGGAGCTGCTGCAGACTCATCCCTGAGATTGCTCATGTACCTGAGAACACAGTGCAAGAATGAGGGCCTTCTATTATGTTTTAAAACATACAAAGATATAAAACTGGAATATTTATATTAAGAAAACCGTTAAAATGTGCAGGATATGTCATTTACATACAGCTAATGCAGTTGGCAGCCTGGGAAAAGTGGGACCCAAGGTCCAGTTATCCAGGGGAGCAAATAATAGAACCACACTGGCTCAGAATGTGGTGGAATGAGCTTAGCAGCAGTGGGCCTGCAGCTATTCCCCTAGCCAACCTTTTGGCCTGTTACCACAACCCATAGCTTGGGATAGTTCCCCACACCCTGTCCCAGAATTGGGTAATGAGGAAACAAGATGTGGAAAACCCTGCCTTACCCCTGAGAGATTCCCTCCCACAGAACACAGTGGCTTGTAGGGTGGGTCCTTTAATCTGGTCCTACTACAAATCTTTTCACCCTGGAGAGGGAAATATTATTCCATATCCTTCCTTGAAAGGAAAACAACTTCCCCATCCAACCTACTTTCCAACGCTGGAGATTATGAATGTGAGGCCCCTGATAAAGCATGCAGATTATAGGGTGATGTCCCCCCAAAGCCCTCACTTAACTTTTGGATAGAGCATGTTTGGAATTCCTTTGCCCCACTTCTTCCTCCCAGCAAGAGGGAAAAAGGGATGGTTCTGTGAACCCCAGCCTTAGATACATCACAGAACCAGCTACCCCAGACTACCCTGTCACCATTTTTCATCTCTCAGCAGTTGATGCCTGCCCCTTGAAAGTGCTGGATAGCAAAAGAACAGTCTCCACCCACTGTGGCTCAGTTCTGGGCCTCAGGGCACAGGGCAGGGAGTGCTGTGCATCTCTTCTGGAAGTAGGCTGGCTTTCCTTGGGAACTGGGGCCTGCTGGGCCTACAGGGGCCACGAGGCCACCATATGGCTGATGTTCCGACAGAAGTGGCACTTCTTGGGCTGGGATGGCAGCTTGCACTCCTTGGCGTGATGGTCTAGACCTCCACAGTTGTAGCACCTGTGTTCTTTAGAACTGGGCTTCTGCATGTTTGTTTCATTTTTTTAAGACTCTATGTCATATATGTGTGCTATGACTTTTGTTATTTTCTTCTAATTTTGTGTTTTTTTTTTTCCTGTATCTTTGAGGTGCAATGAAAAGTTGTTTACTTATGAGATTGTTCTGCTTTCTAGTATAAACTTCCCTCAGAACTGTTTTTGCTGTGTCCCATAGGTTTTGCTATGTTTTGTTTCCAATTTCATTCATTTCAAGGAATTTTTAAGTTTCCTTCTGAACTTCTCCCTTGGTCTGTTGGTTAGTAGCAAGTTGTTTAAATTTCAGATATATATGCTTTCTAAATTTTTTATTATTGATTTTTGGTTCAATAGCATTGTAGTCAGAAAAGATACTAAATATGGTTTCTGTTTTTTTGTTTGTTTGTTTTTTAAGTTGCTGAGACATGTTTTGTGACCTACACTATGATCTATCCTGGAGAATGTTCCATGCATTGTTAAGGAAGGTGTATTCTATAGCTATTAGAATGTTTTGTAGTTGTGTTAGGTCCAGTAGATCCAGGGTACAATTTAACTCTTCTATTTCTTTGTTTTCTGATTGGATAATTTGTCCATTTCTGGAAATGGGATATTAAAATTCCCTACTATTATTGTATTGTATTATTGTACTATTATATTATATTGTAAATCTCTCCCTTTAGGCCCACTAACATTTACTTTAGGTAGTTGGATGCCATGATATTGGATGCATATGTATTCATAATTGTCTTTTCTTCATGCTGTATTGAACCTCGTATAATTACAAAGTGACTTTCCTTGTATCTTTTTGCTGCTTTTGATTTAAAATATATTTTATCTTATGGAAATATGGATACTTCTGACTTGTTTTTGGGTTCTATTTGCTTGGAATATCTTATTCCATTCTTTTACTTTCAATGTGTTGTTGTCCTTAAAAGTGCAGTGAATTTCTTATAAGCAACACCATGTGAGGTCTCATTTTGTAAAATCCATTTGCTCATTCTGTCTTTTAAATGGAAAATTTAGTCCACTTATATTAAAGGTAATAATTCATAGGTAAGGTCTTACTACTACCATTTTGATTCTTCTTTTTTTCTAGGCTTATTGTATTAGTTTTCTTTCTCCCTCTCTTACAGACTTGATTTGCAATTAAGTGATTTTTCTCTAGTAGTATGTTTTAGTTCCTCATTAGTTTTTACTAAGTCTGATGTAGAGCTTTGCTTTATGATTACCATGAGGCTTCTAAAATATCTAGTTTGCTTACAATAAACTACTTAAAATGATAGTAAGTAACTTAACTTAGGAAACTTAGGAAAAGAAACAACAAAAAAGAAAGAGAAGAAATACTAATAAAGAACTTTACACTTGTACTCCATTATCTACACCTTTTGAATTTTTGATATCCCATTTTACATCTTTCCATATTGTCGGTCTCTTAACATTTGCATGTGCTTATTATTTGTAAGTTTTAAGAGACTTCACACAAAATATGTGAATGGTTTATGTACCATGTTTACTATATGACAGCATTCTGAATTGTCTGTATAGCTACTGAAACCAGTGAGTTCTCTAGTTTCTGATACTATCTTCTTACTCAGTAGCACTACTCTTTCTCTGAAAACTCCATTTAGCATTTCTTGTTGGCTAAGTATAGTGGTGATCAGTTCTTTCAACTTTTGTTTCTCTATGAATGTGTTTATTTCTTCTTCATATCTGAAGAAGAGATCTGTGGAGTACAACATACTTGACTGGAAACTTTTCTGTGATTGTCTCACCCTACACCTTGCTGGTTTATAAGGTTTTTGCTGAAAAGTTTATAGTCAGGCAAATTGGGTCTCAATATGTATATTATTTCCTCCTGTGGCTTGATAATTCTCTCTTAATATTTGACTTGGAGAGCCTGATTAGAATATGTCTTGGAGTAGATTTGGTTGGTTTGAATCTGACTAGTGACATTTGACCTTCCTGTACCTGGATTTTTCTATCTTTCTGTAGGTTTAGGAGTTTACTCTTATTATCTCTTGGAATGCTTTCTTCCTATTTGGCCTTCTCAAATCCATTTTAAATCCCAAACCCTAAGATATTTGCTCTTTTCATGCTATCCCAAAGTTCCCATGATCTTTCTTCATTCCTCTTGATTATTTTTTTTTAATCTGTATTTTCAAATAATTTGTCTTTGAACTCACTGAATGTTGTGTTTAATCTGTTCTGTTGATGTGACCTATCACAGTTCTAGTTTCACTTAGTGTACTTTTCCAGTGAAATAGTACTGTTTGATTTATTTTAAATTACTGCCATCTCTCTGTTATGTCTCTCTGTTAGAGTATTAAATCATTTCTTTGCCTTCTCTTGAAGCTTGTTGAGCTTCCATCTGAGCACTTGAAAAAATCGTTTTTAGATGGTTTTTGGCACCTTTTTTTTTGTATGTTAGATAAGGTCATGGTTCTCTGGAAGTTCTTGACACTTGTTGGTGTACAATATCTTCTACACGTTAAGTTATAATAATCTTGCTTTGCTTATGGCTGTCATTCCAGAAAGTCTAAGCAATCTGAATATTTTCTCTGATTGTAACCATTTCTGCTATTTTAACACTAGACACTACTCCAAGTTGAGATGTGAGGCAGGGTGTGCTATTGATATGTTTTCAGTCCTAAAATAGTCCCCAGGCTTTGATTTGTCTCAAATCCATAATTGTTTTGTTTCGCAAAATGATCTGGGGAAATGTCTAAAAAGGAGTTGTTGTTCCCTACAGATTTGTTTCTGGAACCAAAGTGTTTCCGGATGCCTAGTACTGAAGCCATCCATGCCGTTTGGTAGGTCACCACTTGGAGCCCATAGCCTTCTCAGGCCAGTGCAATCAGCAGTAGTGTTACTGGAGAAGCAAAGGGTCCTTGTCTTCACACAAGAAAGAATTTAGACGTGAGACAGCATGGGAAAGCAACATAGCAATGTTTATTAGGGTGGGGACATCCATAAGAATGGATGGGTATCTCTCCAGACAGAACCTGAGAGAGTGTGGATAGTTCACATTTAGGCTGGGTTTTTTAAGGGGATGGGTCTTGCTTTCCCGCCTTTTCTCTCCCCCTCTCCTTCTCCTCCCGAACAAAGGACTTGTTGGGTGTAAATACGAGAAAAATTCCTTTCTGAGTTTTTCCCATTGAAGTTATCATACAGGGGAAGCCCGGCTGGCTTTGCCTGCCATCAGATAGGGGAAGCCTGGCTGGCTTTGCCTGCCTTAGAGGAAGGATGTTTATCAGGCCAGGTAGAAGGGGCAGGACTCCCCAGAAGGTCATCAGGATCTGGGCAGGACTTTGAAGTGCAGATACTAGGCTGCACCTGGAAGGTTATCGGGATGACTTTGAGATGTGAATGCTGGACCGCTAGTAGATGTCAATTCCTTAGGCCTTTGTCACACACATATAAGCTGATTTCTGACTTCCTACCTAACAGTAGGACCAGTGTTCTATGTTTTGCCTGCAATTGAGGTAGATTCACAGTCAGTGTTGTTCTTACCAGCTACTGGTGATACTGGCTGATCAACTGGAGAAACAGAACTCCACTTGGCACCAGAATAGTTCCAGAGGCTTCATGTGCAGGCACTGGCCTGGGAACAGGGAAAATTAGGATTGGCAGGATGTTGACTTTCATCAACCTGTCATGGAGTCACAGCACATTCTTGTGATTCCTTTCTGTCTGCCCAAGGTTAGAGGAGAGTGATAGAGGTAGTCGCTCAGCTGCTTCAGCTCGGACTTGGTGGGTTACACCTGACTCAAAATCACAAGGCCCTAAGCAATCTCGGGGGTGCATGCCAGGCCCAGGTGAGGTTGGTGGTAATACACACCAAGATGAGTCTGTCTCACAAGAGTACAGGTCTCTGATGCCAGAGCAAGTCTAGACACTCTGTCTTAGAACACTGGCCTGGAGGTAGAAGCTTTGGGCTTTATCAGGAGTTGGATCTCCAGCTGACAGGCCTGGCTGTAAGCTCCAAGCAAAGTTCTAAACTCCCTTCCTGTCCTACTCCATAGTAGCTGCAGTCTTGCTTTACTCTCTGCCAGGTAATGGGGGAGTGATGATGGAGGTGGCCTTGGCCACCTGGCTGTGGGGATTCCAAAAACTTCATCTATGGATATGAGCAACAGCTATGGGGCTCTGTCTTTTTCTGTATTTTTTTTCTTCTACTGTGGACCTAACACTGGGATTCAAGTCTAAGGATTGGAATTCAATCCCTGCTCTCACCCCTGTTCTTCAAGCTAGAGGTGTCTCTCCATGCTGTGCTATTTGGATCTTGGGAGGGGTGATGCTGGCAACTCTTCCCTTCTGTTTTCTTCAGTGCAACTTTGATTATGATTATGGTTATTATGAAATCATACCACCAACTACTGTGGTCTCCTGCTGGGCCTCCATAACTCTAGTGAAGGTGCCTTGATGCATGAACAGCTAGTCAAAGTGGTCTCTCTGGAGATGGTCACCAGAGCATTTTAATCTCTGTCTTGTTTCACCTTCACAGATGCTAATTTTTAAGGGGTTTAAACTCTAAAAACATTGGCTTACATTAGTTGCTATTTTCAAGTGGCAAGCTTTAAGGGGTCCAGTTTTTAGTTATATAACTTGATTTTAATTTTCAACAGTAGGCAATATGGCATACCTGGTGACCTGCTGAGCCTTAGTAATTTTAAGAGTGTGATAAAAGAGGTATCTCTTTAACAACCAACAAATTAGGTCTGGCCTGGGAAAGCTGGGTTTCTGTTGGTTTCTATGCGTGTATAGCAATTGACATAGGTGTCTACATCTATGGTATCATGAAAAAGTTTGAGAAGCATTACTCTCCATTTCCTTTTCAAGACTCAATCTTTATAACCAGTTTCTTGGCCTTTTTCTGGAAATAACTAATGCATAGGTAAGCATATATGTATCTTTATGTAAATTTTTCATAAGTTGTAACTTAGCATATACACAAATATGTCCTGCTTTTCTA